>NC_066583.1:294186404-294231404 GCF_024323335.1 Lathyrus oleraceus
ATATGTTTATCACCAAAAAGTACAAAAATATTGTCAGTCTAACCTTGTTGCTTGCAGTTGAAGCAATCATCAGCAATTAGGTCAAAGACAGTCAACAGTCAGTCAAAGCAGTGGATGGTGGCCATTCTTGCAGAATTTGGGCACCATGATCAATAATCAAGAGTTCACATGACTTGAGACATCATTTGAAGTCAAGTTCCCAAGGAATCAGGGTTTGGAATTCATCAGAAGTGCTCCAGTCATCCAAAACCCTAGAAAAGTCAAACTTGGTCAACTGTGGATTTAATCAGTGTTTTGATGGATGGAATTGATTTGAAGGAGTTCATTCATGCTCATACAAGCCTCATGTATCATGACCAACCTCAACATGGAAGAATTTGAAGCAAAATCAGAAATTTCCCAAAATAGAAAGTGGACCTGTAATTTCAACTGCCAAAAATGGAAACTTCTTGATCTTAAACTTACATCATGATACAAGCTTCAAATGAATTTTTTCCCAACATGAAAGTTGAAGATCTTGTTCTCCCATTTTCAAAAAGTCCAAGAACACCCAAATCCTATGCATGGTTTGCAAGATATGATCAATTCAATTTCAAAAATTTATGAACTTCAACAAGCCATATCTCATGAACCATAAGGCCAAATTTGGTGGGGTTTTTTCCTACAAACCACATTTCATCTCCTCTTTCCAAAAATATAAATTTCATTCACCAAAACCTTGCCAATCAAAATGGCATTTTTTGACTTGTTTCATTTAAAAATCAAGTTTGACCAATAGTTTGACTTTTTGAATTAAACATTTTTGACACAATTGGCCAATTGGGATGTGTTTAATATGTTATTTGCAAGATGTTCCAAGCCCAAAATTGAGCAGCATTCCATCATGCCACCTCCATATACACCTTTGGTTCACAAGTGGAAAATATTGCATTTTGGTTCATTTAAGTGGAACAAGTTTAATACTTGATGAGCAGACACAAAACAGCAGAAATATTGGTCATGTACAGCCTGTTTCCCAAGCCCAAAATCGTGCAGCCACACCTCCATGTACAGCTTATGTCAAACTTAGCAATTTTGGCATTTGGCTTCATTAGTGGTAATCAAGCTTAACACTTCCATTAGCAAGGATAAACAGACTATATAAAGTCATTTTCTGCTCATTTGAACCCTAGAATCACAGCAGCCACAGCCTTTGCGCAGCAGAATTTCTCACTCTCTCACTTTTGCATTTTGACTCTTTTTGCAAATTCTGTCAAAAACTTCAAAAGACCTCAAGCTACTTATGGTTGTTCCATCATCCATCATCAATATTGAGCTTGTTCCAACCATCAAATCACAACTGGACAGCCATTTTCTAACTCTGTTTTTCGAAGGACCAGTCATGGTGAAATCGAGATTTGGAAGTTTCAAGCAAGTTTGAGTCAAAGTGCTTCAAGGTTTCTTCATTCCAAAGCATAGTGGACCTCTGTTTGAGCTGGAAGCATACAAACAACCACTGTTCCTTGATTTTCTTCACAGCCAAGTAAGATTTCGACTATCCTTTCTCACCGAACCATGCCATGTTTAACGTAGAGCCTAGCATGCTGATTGCAATGAAGTTTGTCTCATGTAATTTGGTTGACTAGTTTGCAAGAAATCTGAAAAAATAAGATGGATAATCATTTGCATTTTTGCTCGAATCTCTTACCACAGTTTGTTTCCATGAAAACTAAGTTTGGATTTGTATTGTATATGCTCTAATGGTCCTGTTGGTATGCCATTTATTCATTTCTGAAACTTTTCATTCATGAGCAAAGTTTGATGTTCATATTTCTTCTGCTCGATTCATGCATATGACTGTGTTTTGTGGAAAATCAATGTTGGATTGTTGTTCACCTTGCCTTGCTGATCATGTCTATGTATTTATTTGGGATTTCTGGAAAATTTCATCAAGCACGATTTTGTAGATGATGAATGTTGTTACTGTATGTTTAAAAACCCTAAGTTGCCCAGAAAAGTAAATGGTGATTGGCTGCTGTTGCTCATTGTACTGTTCCATTGGCCATCAGCCAATTAAAACATTTTGTGGCCATAGCCTGTACGCAGTCGTTTTGTTAAGTGAGGCGCACAATTACAAGTGTGCCACTCGGTCAACCATGTTTGACCTTCCCTTCATGTTATTTGTTCATGTTTGGTTCCAATTGTACCTCAACTTCCAAAAATCATTTCTAATTCATTTCAACTCCAAAAATCATGGGATTTTTTGTATCTTGATCATGAAAATGTCTAGTTTTTTACCATTATTTTTCCAGATTTTTCTGATCAATGAATTTTAATTGGCCTTAGGGTTTATGTAAAGTGACCAAAAATGATACATATTGCCAAAACCCTTGTGAAATGATGAGTTTGTATCCATTGGTTCTGAAAAGTTTTGTGGTTAAACTAGACTCATTCACCTTTGTTTTGATGTAGAGTTTGTGCATTTATCATATGGGGTGTGTGAGTTATGACTTTCTGAAGAAGGGTGTGACAATTTGTGTCACACCAATGATATGCAAATTCATGATTTTTGTTCACATGCTTCCTGGCCTTCAAATAATGTGAAACTTTGCATGAGCCATCTCTTATATGTCTAGCTGATGTGTGATTTACCCTGGAATTAATCATGCCATTTCCTATTTGTTTGTGAATTTTCTTCCCTGCCTAGTCAAATGTTGACTTTGTGTGATACATGTTGCCAAATACTTTGTGAAATTCTCATATCTTATTGTATGATCATGAAATTTCATATGTGTATACTAGACATCTTGAGCTTTGCATTAGTGTTAATCCCATCCATTTCTCATCTGTTTTCATTTTGTTATGATTTTTTGAAGATGACCCATGAATTGTTGACTTCTTTGTGCACATTTGAAATTGTGTTGACTTCCTGATTTTAATTGACTATCTTCCCATGATCCAATTGAGATGAAATTTCATATGCATGCTATGTTATGGATTGTGATTGAGTATGATTTATTTCATTATTTTTGGAATTGTTTTTGACTGCTTTTGAGCTTGGTCTTGCTGTTGACCTTTTGTGTGCTCCCTCTTGCCATGTTTTGACTTCTTTGGTCTATAAAATGACAATGATGCATGATTTGATTGTGAATCCAATTGAGGTAGCTTCTTAAATGTTTGAACATGAATTGGGTTGACTTTTCTTTGCTGTTTTGACCTTTTCTTTCATCTTTGACCCTAGGCTAGTCCTAGTGGTCTTTTGAGCTTACAATTGAGTTAATGTTTCAGGTTAAGCACCAATGCCTCAAAGATCATTCAAATTTGATTGAGTTGGATTATATATATCATGTGCTAACCCTTGTTTTGTAGGTGTGACTCACATAGTTGAGTCTTGTGCTTTGCACATTGGTCCCTCTGTGGTTGACTGTTGTTTATCCATTCCTTTTTGTTTTAAATTGTGGGACTGTGAACTGATTTGTTTGATTTTTCTCAGGTACCCTTTAGTTGCTTTATTTGCTTGCTTTGCTATTTAGCAATTGCTTTTGAGGTATAATTACTTCCTCTTCATGTAGTCTGGAGACCCGGTCTGTTATTTGGCCGGGCAAACTGTCTGAAGTCCTCCTTAAGAGGCAATGCTCGTGTGTGTTTAAAATTGTCCCCAAGCAGGAAAAGTCCTTCAAGCAAGGCAATTGGTAGATCAAAGGGATAAGTAGCCTATCCCCTGCTATTCAGTGAGTCCTCTCTTTGCTCCCATTACATGGTTGTAGCATTGGGATAAATACCCAAGATCTATAGAGTCAATAATGTGGAAAGAGCTCCATCTTTCTGAGCTCCCACACTTTCTTTGATGCTCTCCCTGATTAGGGATAGAAGCAATGAGGCACACCCCTCATCTCCTATTCATCTGCTTCACCTTAGCCTCTCAATGGCAAGGTTAAGAGCGACATTTACCTATTACAGTGGACTTTCATAGTCAAACCCTCTTGTATGAGCCCCCTTGTTTGGCTATAGAGTGTGCTGTTTGATACTCATTGATTGACTGATTGCTTCATATGCACCTGTTTGCTTATATGTTGTGCATTTATCATCATCAATTGCCATTAATGCATGATCATCTCATTTATCTTTGTGATGCTATTATTGTTGTTTACCCATTGAGGACAATTGTAAGTCCATTGCTTTGGCATTTGCTCCTATGATATGGAAGGATAGAGTGTAAGACCTCATTGGTCACTCATATCTTCTGTTGCTTTGTTTGTTTGCTTGTGAGGTTGCAGTTATAAGTCCCTGTAAGTTGGCATCTGCTTTCCTGTGATCATAGTTTGTTTTATCTGTTTGTATGTGAGGATCCATTGTAAGTCCCTGTAATATGGCATTGGTATTCCTATGAGCATCTGTGGAGTTAACCTAAGTCCAGATAGATTGGCAGTTGACTTTCCATGTTTCATCTTTGTTTTCTTTTGAGGAGATTAGTGTAAGACCATTGAGTGGCATCTGATATCCAGTTTTATTTTAGGAGGTTGGTGTAAATCCATCTATTGGTATCCGGTATCCACCTTTTATTTCTTTGTTTGAGGAGATTAGTGTAAGACCATTGAGTGGCATCTGACATCCCGTTTTATTTTAGGAGATTGGTATAAGCCCAGTGATTGGCATCCGATATCCGCTTTTGTTGACTTTCTTGTTTGTTTGTTATTATTCATTGCTATTCCAAAGGACACACTTGAATCATCCCCTATATGATTTCAAGAAGTGAACCTTCTAAGAAGTTTTACAATCCATCTTCATCCATTCATCATTCATTATGTCCTAAACCTTTTCACACTTTGATTTCAAACTTGACATAGATATTGTGCAAACATCTTCATGTTTTCAAACTAAAAACCTGGACCCCAAGTCCTTGACTTTTTTCAAATCCATTTCATAATACTTCTTTTTGAATTAATCTTAATCATACTTTGACTTCATTTTCATAATCACAATCAATTAACTTCACTCATTCACTTGTTTTGGCTTTGTCCGTTGTTAATCTTTTCATGCATCAGCCATAGGTTTCAATTATCTTTGTGGTTGATGTAAATCTTGCCTATCCTTAGTGAGTCGACAGTAAGACTTCCGTACTGAAAACAGGGCTAACCCCTCTAGTACGTCGAAGCTATCCTCGCATGGTGGATGTTGTTTTTGGTCGAGTGTTCTCCCATTGATAATGAAAAGCCTCAGTGCTTGTGTTTAAAACTGAATCCACCAACTTTTGGAAATCTTTTAGCCGAACTACGGCGTTTTGATCCTTACCTTTGATGGAAGGTACGTAGGCAGCGGGTTCATCCGTTCGAACACAAAAATAACTAACTTGTACATTCTTTTCTCATCATCCCAATCATGTTTGCACAATACTTATGTCACAACAAATAACAATCTTTTACAACAAGTGTGAAAAGGGCTCCCTAGGAGTACCTAGGACGTGATGGGTGCCTAACACCTTCCCATTACGTAATTTACCCCTTACCCAGAATCTCTGTTCTTTTTATTAGTTTTCTACGTGTAAAACTTCTTAGGCTTTTGTTCGCTTTTTAGCCAATCCTTTGGATAAATAAAAGTGCGGTGGCGACTCGAAATTTCATTGTATCTCTTGCTTATGGTTTAATCGATAAATCATATAGCGACGAATACACCGCTACAGAAAAGTGGCGACTCCACTGGGGATTAATTGCACCAGAATCCTTGGTGGTATTGCCTACTTTTCACCCTTGTTGTGCTATATTGTTATTTGTTATATGACATATTTTTGTACAATTTCGGATGACTGTATTGATTGTAATGTGTGAATTGCTTGATATACAATTGTTGTTTGCTTTGGTGATCTGTGAGATGAGTTCTGTACCCGAACTCGAGTGCACTCTAGGATAGGAGAATGGCATAGTCTTGTCGATTGGTGTGGAGTATTCCTTAGCCAGTTGACTTGCGAGCCCATTCACTTGGTGGAGGTCATGTTGAACTAATAATGTCACACAAGTTATTTGTGGTTAGGCATTATTCTTTCAATCATGTTCCGCAGAAGCCAAGGACCTTAGTTTACCAAACCCATCTTGGCCTATTTTTAGGACCGTAGTGCGGAGGTCGTTCAGATGTCAGTTCTGATACGATTGTTACGCGATACTACACTCATAAGAGTTTCTCTTGAGAATATTCTTGGAATACGAGTATTCGTTCCTCCGATAATATTCGAAAGATGGAACGATGATTATGGGAACCTCTGATAGAACATGTCTGGCAGGTTTAAACCCTAGTACACTCCCTTTGGGTGGTTCTTAACCGAGACTCCATGCTCGTGACTCTCAACAAACCCGTGATTCGTGGTTGAGTCGTTCAAACATTGTTAATATGAATGGATCCCGGATCAGGTGTAAAACCTAAAATCCACAAAAGCGGCTGGTTGATATTAAGAATGTTAGAGCCGGTTCATGTACCGTTAATATCAATGGAACTTGGGTGTTGATAAGGTGAAAACCTAAATCCACCAAAATGGATGATTGATATTAGGGATACAAAGAGCTTTCCCACGACCTTTGTTTGGCGTGCTTTGCTTGATCCTTGAGTGTGTTTGTTGCATTCATGCATTCACGCATTCATCCGCATTCATGTCATCAAAAAAGAAAATTTTCAAGGAACTCAAAGGAGTTTATTTGCAAAAAATTTCAAACATGAAAAAACCGGAAAAAAATTTCACCTGATATATCTGATGAGATATTCTCATGTAAGATCAAAATGCTTAAACATTTCAAAGTTTGCAAATAAAACCCTCGGGTTCCTTTGATATAAAAACAAGCATATGCATAAACACTTCATGCATCATTTACATAAGCAGGTGTTTTGTTCCGGTCTCCCGTCCTGTGGTTTGACCCTGCGATCTTCATTTATTTTGAGACGCACTTTGCCGGTATTATACCAGAGCCATCTCTGCTAGATTGATGGATCATCCTGAGCAAGAGAGTTGTGAACTCAGAGGAGGTATTTTCCAGACTAAGTGCTGTTGATGGATTTATTCCTGTTGATGGATTTATTCCTGGTTAACCAATCCCGGGCTGGCATTGGCTACTGTTCTGGGGCATGTAATGAGCAAGGTTCGTTCACAAGTGGAGGATTTATCCATGATGATCAACCTGAAGAAGAGGCTGCTGCTATCTTTGAAGAAGACGCAGAAGACCTGAACAATTTCATCATACCTGGTGGTGTCTGCCGCAATTGGGTCGTTGTGGATGTTCCTACGGTCATTCATAAGTCAGCGTGATTTGTTCATTTTGTTTAAAAACCTTCTCCCATGCCAAAAGGAGAAGTGATGACATTGTTGGCAGCATTTTAATGCAATGATGTTTTCATTCAATTAATGCATTGTTTAACATTTGTTTTTCCATTCGTTTTCACTTTTTGCTTTTGCATGAAATCAGTGATCACAAAAAACCATGAAAAACAAAAACAGCTTTTTCATCTGCATAATGATTTGTTTGTTTAAATTCTAAAGCTTTTCATTATCCAGAATCATTATGCAGGGATTTCTAAACCCATTGAACATAATGATCCAACGCCATCTCCCAATCTTGAAGTCCTTGTATCTGAGGCAGAGGAAGATAATGTTGAAGGGGATTCCTGACGAGATTACCCGCCTTCTTGAGCACCAAAAGAAGCTCATTCAGCTGTATCATGAGAATCAGCAAAACAGTCAGACTGGGGCACTACAAATGCAATAAAAAAAAAAAAAAAGGGTGAAAAAGATGAAAAAAATCAGCAAAAATTTTCAAGATTTTTCAAAAGAAAGGAAAAAGAAAAATTATACCCTCAAGTCCCTAGTTGACTGATGCTGAATGGATTCAAAGTCGTTATGACCAACTGAATTTAATTGAAGAAAAGCGATTAACTGCCATGTGTCATGGTCAGTTATATCAACAGAGAATGAAGAAAGCATTCGATAAGAAGGTCAAGCCTCGCGTGTTCCGAGAAGGTGACCTCGTGCTCAAGAAAGTTTTGTCTTTTGCGCCCGATTCCAGGGGCAAGTGGACTCCAAACTACGAGGGTCCATATGTTGTTAAGAGAGCCTTTTTAGGCGAAGCTTTGATGCTTACAACAATGGATGGGGAGGATTTCACTCGTCCTGTGAATTCAGATGCAGTTAAGAGATACTTTGCCTAAAAAAAAAAAGTATATGCAAATGAAAAAACAAATGAAAAAACAGAATTGCTCGCTAAGTTGAAAACCCGAAAGGGCGGCTTAGGCAAAAATGAGCGTCTCGGTGGAGAACCCGCAAGGGTAATTCAGGCAAAAATTAGAGACTTGAAAAAAAGAGAGAATATTTGCATCCCGCTAGATTGAGTACCCCACCCTGGGGCAATCTAGGCAAAAATTAGGGATTTGGCAAGTAACTGCATCCTGACAAGACTTTCTGTTCCACAGTCGTCATTTCGTCAGAAAATTCTCGATTCGTCGTCAACTGAAGCTTCGGATACATCGAGATTCAAATTGGTAGAGAAAGGATCATTATGTTCAATGTAGCCCTCTTCCAATATATATCACTGATTTCAAATTTGTACAGATCTATGGAGTCTTGCCATTTGCAGGTTACCATTCCATCAAATCAATTTGAGCTTTTTATCCAATTATTTGCACTCTTATTTGTTTCAATTCAACAAATGTTTTGCATGTTTTAAATTGATAAAATATCATTGTTTTAAACAAATAAATTTTTCAAAATTTTTGTTTAAACAAAGTGAACATTCACAAGATTGAAAGAATACTCAAGAATATCTCAGTGCTCTCCCGAGGGTGGCATGATTCCCAACAGGTAAGACATTCGTTCATATTCCTGGTTTGGTTGTATTTTCTTTCTTCAGATCTTTGTTGAGGTTGTTCCTCAAACAGAGTTGTTGTTGGGGTTGTTCCCCAGTATAGTCACAAGCAGAGTGTTGTTGAAGACTTCGTTTTCTCCAGCAGCAGTTTTCCCAGCATGGGTGTTTTTCTTGTAGAAGTTTCGGCGGTTGATGGTTTGTCATCCTGGTGCCCCGTCACTTTCTCCAGTGGGTCGATATCCCCAGACTTTATTGGTCTCCTCAGCAGTCATGAGTATAACTGTTGATTGATATTCCCCTCTGAGTCGCGAGTAGAGCTGTTATTGATATCCCCTCGGATTCGCGAGCAGAGTTGTGTTCACTCTTCCCAGTGCAGTTGCCAGCGGAGCTGTCTGTTTCCTCAGCACAGTTGCTTTCTTTTGAAGACCCGGTAAGTCAGTGGTTTGATACCCGGTACTTTACCCTTTCCCCGGCGAAGTCGTCTGTGGAATTGTTGCTATCTCTCCATCAGAGTGCTTATTTCTCTTCAGCAGAGCAGGGTTTACTTTCCTACTTAGTGGTTGATTTGGGTTGACATCCCAGTGTTGCAACCATCTTTTCCTCAGCATAGTCTGCAGAATGTTTGTTGTGGCAGTTTCGCCAGTTGAATACTCCTTCAATCCCTAGTATGGTCGGATGATGGCTTTGGCCTCTAGTGAACGGATTAATTTCCTGACTGTTTGTGATCCCCAATAGAGTGGCTTATATGGCAGAACCTACTTGTTGTGATCAGTTTGCTATGTATATTCTCCCCAAGTGGAGTGGTTCGTTGCAGAATCTACTTGTGTGATCGTTCTCCCTCAGTGGTTTATTCCCCAAGAGGGTAGCCGACAGTTTTCCCCAATAGAGTTGCTTATGCAGTTAGATTCTATTTGGATGATATCATTCTCCCTCAGTGGGTTCTTCCCCAGTGGAGTTTTGTGGAGTTGCTTCTACAGCAGTTTGTGCTTGTACAATGCTTTTTGTTTCTCAGTTGACACTGGGATCCCCTGCAGATACCTTGGGATTTCTCTTGTTCCCCTACAGATTTGTCTTGGTGGCTGCTTTGCCCGTTGTGACTTTCTGTACCCTGATTGGGTTGTTTCCTGATATCTCCGATCCTCTGCTTCTTCAGCAGTACCCGCAGATCTTTGCTTTACAGCATATAGATCTCCGCAGATTGGCTCTCCAGCTGGTTTTTCCCCTGGAAGTATAATACCGGACGCTTAGTTCCTGAACCTGTTTGCGTTAGAATTGTCTGTTTTGTCAGCATTCATCAAACATGAATCACGCATATTCATGCATATTCATAAACATTCAGATATTCATATTGCATTTCTTGCCATATATCCTTTGTTTGTTGTTTCCTGCTATGGTGATATAGATCTCTTTACAGGTCTCCCCAAGCAAATGTCGGGTGTTATAAATCTCTCCATATAGAGTCAACCCCATAAGCAGAAAATGTTGTCTTTCCTTCTGCAGTTCCCCACTGAGATATATCCTCGTGGATGACGGTTTCTTCCGTTTCCTCCCAACACATATATTGGGATGGATTTTCCTATTTGAGTTACATCCTCATTAGGACGTGTCTTTATTCAGTCTGTCTTTTCGGATTATTCCCGAATTGGCTATTTGTCAAATGTCTTGTGCTTCCCAGCGGGTTGTTCCCCAGCGGAATGTTTTTGGGCCTCTACCCTCATAACCGGTAGTTATAAGTCCTATTCTTCCTGGCTTTCTTAACAGAATTTGTGGTTATACACCTTTTATTCTCCAGCCAGAGTTTTTGGTTTCCTACCTACTACCCGGTAGTTGTAAACCCTATTTTTCCTGCTCTTCAGCAGTTTGTGGTTTGTTATAAACCCTATTTTGGTTTCCCGTGCGGATTTGTGATTTGTTCTATCCCCACGCGGAGTTGTTGGTCTTCTACCCCGTATTCGGTAGATGTAAACCCTAATTTTGTGGTTATCTTCATCTAGTTCTTGATGTTGATTTTCCTTTGCTTGGATAAGTCGCTCAGATCAGCACTTATATCCCTAGCAAATCTTTTGTGGATAATTGCCGTATGCTAGCAATTTTATCCCCAGCGGGTCCTTTCACCGTTTGCTAGTGATTTGTTCCCCGGATCATTGGTTGTATACCAATGTATCCCCAGCTAGTCCCTGTAGATAATTGCCGGATGCTTGCAAATTATCCTCAGCAGATCGCCTTTCATTTACCCTTTTGTCGGTAATGTCTGTTGCTCCCTTTTGTTTGGTCATCATTATATACCTAGTTTGGTATCCCGATGCCTTTCTTTTCGGTTGATTTATCCTTTATTAACCCAGTAACCGGTTGTGGATAATCTTCCATGCGAGTATATTATTCACGGTCTGCCGGTAATGAATAATATATCTCATGCACTCTTCAGTCGAAGCCTTTTGCGTTTCCCCGGTCGAGTAAGATTCGTTATTTCCCTTTGTGGAGTCGAATATTCTTGTTGTTGGATAATTGTCGGATGCTTGCAATTTATCCCTTTGAGTTGTCTTTCGTTTACCCGGATGCTTGGTATCGATTGTCTCTCTATTGTGGTTAGTCACCTATTATATACCCAGTAACCGGTATCTCTGGTGTCTTTTCCTTTCGAGTGTATTATTCACGGTCTGCCGGTAATGAATAATATGTCTCATGCACTCTTTGGGTTTGTGTCCCCAGTTGAGTAAGATTCGTTTTCCCGTTGTGGATTCGAATGCCCATCCTGTAAGTCGATTTGCTTTTTCAAGCCCTCCTTTCGGATGATGAGTGTTTTGGAAGTGAAATCCAATTCACGTTTTCGGTAGATCACCTATTATATACCCAGTAACCGGTATCCCTGGTGTTTCTTACCATGCGAGGTTATTATTCACGGTCTGCCGGTAATGAATAATATATCTCATGCGCTCTTTAGTTGGAATCCTTTGTTGATTTTCCCCAGCTGAGCAAGATTCGTATTCTCTGTAGAATCGACTATCCATCCTTTAACCAGTTTGTGTTTTGGATGATGAGTGTTTTGGAACACACACCAATTCACGCTTTTTTGTCCATCCTTAAACAAGTCTGCTGTTCTAGCTTTCTTCAGGGTGATGAGTGTTTTGGAACACACACCAATTCACGTTTTTTGTCCATCCTTAAACAAGTCTGCTGTTCTAGCTTTCTTCAGGGTGATGAGTGTTTTGGAACACACACCAATTCACGTTTTTTTTGTCCATCCTTAAACAAGTCTGCTGTTCTAGCTTTCTTCAGGGTGATGAGTGTTTTGGAACACACACCAATTCACGCTTTTTTGTCCATCCTTAAACAAGTCTGCTGTTCTAGCTTTCTTCAGGGTGATGAGTGTCTTGGAACACAAACCAATTCACGTCTTCGGATCTTATCCTATAAACAACCTACAACCCGGTTCAGGATAATTTTCCTTTCGAGTATATTATTCACGGTCTGCCGGTAATGAATAATATGTCTCGTTCACTCTTGGGTCAATCCTTTGTTGCTTTCCCCTCAGAGTAAGATTCGTATTCTTTGTAGAATCGAATATCCATCCTATAAACAAGTCTGTTGTTCTAGCTTTCTTCAGGATGATGAGTGTTTTGGAAGTGAAATCCAATTCACGCTTTGGTCGGTCACCTATTATATACCCAGTAACCGGTATCCTTGGTGTTCCCTCCTTTCTGCTCCCTATTATGACCGCGGTCCCCCTGTGGAGTCAGATTTTCCTGATTTTTGTTACCCTTATGCCGGTAACATCTCATTTGTTTGGCGCTTCCTCAGTGAAGTTTTCTGTTGCTTCTCCCCAGAAGTCAGCCTGTGTTTCTCCAATGGATTTATTTTCCTTTGGAATTCTTTTCCCCAGTGTGAGTCCTTCACTCCCCAGTGAGCTCTCCAGTCTGTTTTCTGTTTTTCTAATCAGAGTCGTGTCTTGTTCACGCTGTGTCAGTTTTGTTTATTCCCAACTAGAGTTTTGTTAGAGTCTCTGTTCCTGGTGAGTGTATTACTCCGATGGATCGTCTTTTCTTCTGTGTGAATCATATTCCCCACAGAGTTTGTGTCTTGTGCATGCATACATTTGCATCATGAGGTCTCTTAGGGACCAAAATTTGTCTCATTATTGTTATTTAAGTCCATTCTACCGCGTCGAGTTGAAGATTTCTAAACTTCACTTCTCCGGCTAGAATGACCTTAAATAGGGGCATCTGTAAGACCCCAATTTTGGGCCCTAAGATCTCTCATGGCCCATATCATATCATATCATGGCCTCAAGGATCATTGCATGCCCTAGTTTCCCTCCTAGTGGGTAGATTGCCTTGTGGGTTGATTCTTGATCACCAAGCATACTTTGCATTTGTATATCTTTGCTTTCATATGTTTATCACCAAAAAGTACAAAAATATTGTCAGTCTAACCTTGTTGCTTGCAGTTGAAGCAATCATCAGCAATTAGGTCAAAGACAGTCAACAGTCAGTCAAAGCAGTGGATGGTGGCCATTCTTGCAGAATTTGGGCACCATGATCAATAATCAAGAGTTCACATGACTTGAGACATCATTTGAAGTCAAGTTCCCAAGGAATCAGGGTTTGGAATTCATCAGAAGTGCTCCAGTCATCCAAAACCCTAGAAAAGTCAAACTTGGTCAACTGTGGATTTAATCAGTGTTTTGATGGATGGAATTGATTTGAAGGAGTTCATTCATGCTCATACAAGCCTCATGTATCATGACCAACCTCAACATGGAAGAATTTGAAGCAAAATCAGAAATTTCCCAAAATAGAAAGTGGACCTGTAATTTCAACTGCCAAAAATGGAAACTTCTTGATCTTAAACTTACATCATGATACAAGCTTCAAATGAATTTTTTCCCAACATGAAAGTTGAAGATCTTGTTCTCCCATTTTCAAAAAGTCCAAGAACACCCAAATCCTATGCATGGTTTGCAAGATATGATCAATTCAATTTCAAAAATTTATGAACTTCAACAAGCCATATCTCATGAACCATAAGGCCAATTTGGTGGGGTTTTTTCCTACAAACCACATTTCATCTCCTCTTTCCAAAAATATAAATTTCATTCACCAAAACCTTGCCAATCAAAATGGCATTTTTTGACTTGTTTCATTTAAAAATCAAGTTTGACCAATAGTTTGACTTTTTGAATTAAACATTTTTGACACAATTGGCCAATTGGGATGTGTTTAATATGTTATTTGCAAGATGTTCCAAGCCCAAAATTGAGCAGCATTCCATCATGCCACCTCCATATACACCTTTGGTTCACAAGTGGAAAATATTGCATTTTGGTTCATTTAAGTGGAACAAGTTTAATACTTGATGAGCAGACACAAAACAGCAGAAATATTGGTCATGTACAGCCTGTTTCCCAAGCCCAAAATCGTGCAGCCACACCTCCATGTACAGCTTATGTCAAACTTAGCAATTTTGGCATTTGGCTTCATTAGTGGTAATCAAGCTTAACACTTCCATTAGCAAGGATAAACAGACTATATAAAGTCATTTTCTGCTCATTTGAACCCTAGAATCACAGCAGCCACAGCCTTTGCGCAGCAGAATTTCTCACTCTCTCACTTTTGCATTTTGACTCTTTTTGCAAATTCTGTCAAAAACTTCAAAAGACCTCAAGCTACTTGTGGTTGTTCCATCATCCATCATCAATATTGAGCTTGTTCCAACCATCAAATCACAACTGGACAGCCATTTTCTAACTCTGTTTTTCGAAGGACCAGTCATGGTGAAATCGAGATTTGGAAGTTTCAAGCAAGTTTGAGTCAAAGTGCTTCAAGGTTTCTTCATTCCAAAGCATAGTGGACCTCTGTTTGAGCTGGAAGCATACAAACAACCACTGTTCCTTGATTTTCTTCACAGCCAAGTAAGATTTCGACTATCCTTTCTCACCGAACCATGCCATGTTTAACGTAGAGCCTAGCATGCTGATTGCAATGAAGTTTGTCTCATGTAATTTGGTTGACTAGTTTGCAAGAAATCTGAAAAAATAAGATGGATAATCATTTGCATTTTTGCTCGAATCTCTTACCACAATTTGTTTCCATGAAAACTAAGTTTGGATTTGTATTGTATATGCTCTAATGGTCCTGTTGGTATGCCATTTATTCATTTCTGAAACTTTTCATTCATGAGCAAAGTTTGATGCTCATATTTCTTCTGCTCGATTCATGCATATGACTGTGTTTTGTGGAAAATCAATGTTGGATTGTTGTTCACCTTGCCTTGCTGATCATGTCTATGTATTTATTTGGGATTTCTGGAAAATTTCATCAAGCACGATTTTGTAGATGATGAATGTTGTTACTGTATGTTTAAAAACCCTAAGTTGCCCAGAAAAGTAAATGGTGATTGGCTGCTGTTGCTCATTGTACTGTTCCATTGGCCATCAGCCAATTAAAACATTTTGTGGCCATAGCCTGTACGCAGTCGTTTTGTTAAGTGAGGCGCACAATTACAAGTGTGCCACTCGGTCAACCATGTTTGACCTTCCCTTCATGTTATTTGTTCATGTTTGGTTCCAATTGTACCTCAACTTCCAAAAATCATTTCTAATTCATTTCAACTCCAAAAATCATGGGATTTTTTGTATCTTGATCATGAAAATGTCTAGTTTTTTACCATTATTTTTCCAGATTTTTCTGATCAATGAATTTTAATTGGCCTTAGGGTTTATGTAAAGTGACCAAAAATGATACATATTGCCAAAACCCTTGTGAAATGATGAGTTTGTATCCATTGGTTCTGAAAAGTTTTGTGGTTAAACTAGACTCATTCACCTTTGTTTTGATGTAGAGTTTGTGCATTTATCATATGGGGTGTGTGAGTTATGACTTTCTGAAGAAGGGTGTGACAATTTGTGTCACACCAATGATATGCAAATTCATGATTTTTGTTCACATGCTTCCTGGCCTTCAAATAATGTGAAACTTTGCATGAGCCATCTCTTATATGTCTAGCTGATATGTGATTTTCCCTGGAATTAATCATGCCATTTCCTATTTGTTTGTGAATTTTCTTCCCTGCCTAGTCAAATGTTGACTTTGTGTGATACATGTTGCCAAATACTTTGTGAAATTCTCATATCTTATTGTATGATCATGAAATTTCATATGTGCATACTAGACATCTTGAGCTTTGCATTAGTGTTAATCCCATCCATTTCTCATCTGTTTTCATTTTGTTATGATTTTTTGAAGATGACCCATGAATTGTTGACTTCTTTGTGCACATTTGAAATTGTGTTGACTTCCTGATTTTAATTGACTATCTTACCATGATCCAATTGAGATGAAATTTCATATGCATGCTATGTTATGGATTGTGATTGAGTATGATTTATTTCATTATTTTTGGAATTGTTTTTGACTGCTTTTGAGCTTGGTCTTGCTGTTGACCTTTTGTGTGCTCCCTCTTGCCATGTTTTGACTTCTTTGGTCTATAAAATGACAATGATGCATGATTTGATTGTGAATCCAATTGAGGTAGCTTCTTAAATGTTTGAACATGAATTGGGTTGACTTTTCTTTGCTGTTTTGACCTTTTCTTTCATCTTTGACCCTAGGCTAGTCCTAGTGGTCTTTTGAGCTTACAATTGAGTTAATGTTTCAGGTTAAGCACCAATGCCTCAAAGATCATTCAAATTTGATTGAGTTGGATTATATATATCATGTGCTAACCCTTGTTTTGTAGGTGTGACTCACATAGTTGAGTCTTGTGCTTTGCACATTGGTCCCTCTGTGGTTGACTGTTGTTTATCCATTCCTTTTTGTTTTAAACTGTGGGACTGTGAACTGATTTGTTTGATTTTTCTCAGGTACCCTTTAGTTGCTTTATTTGCTTGCTTTGCTATTTAGCAATTGATTTTGAGGTATAATTACTTCCTCTTCATGTAGTCTGGAGACCCGGTCTGTTATTTGGCCGGGCAAACTGTCTGAAGTCCTCCTTAAGAGGCAATGCTTGTGTGTGTTTAAAATTGTCCCCAAGCAGGAAAAGTCCTTCAAGCAAGGCAATTGGTAGATCAAAGGGATAAGTAGCCTATCCCCTGCTATTCAGTGAGTCCTCTCTTTGCTCCCATTACATGGTTGTAGCATTGGGATAAATACCCAAGATCTATAGAGTCAATAATGTGGAAAGAGCTCCATCTTTCTGAGCTCCCACACTTTCTTTGATGCTCTCCCTGATTAGGGATAGAAGCAATGAGGCACACCCCTCATCTCCTATTCATCTGCTTCACCTTAGCCTCTCAATGGCAAGGTTAAGAGCGACATTTACCTATTACAGTGGACTTTCATAGTCAAACCCTCTTGTATGAGCCCCCTTGTTTGGCTATAGAGTGTGCTGTTTGATACTCATTGATTGACTGATTGCTTCATATGCACCTGTTTGCTTATATGTTGTGCATTTATCATCATCAATTGCCATTAATGCATGATCATCTCATTTATCTTTGTGATGCTATTATTGTTGTTTACCCATTGAGGACAATTGTAAGTCCATTGCTTTGGCATTTGCTCCTATGATATGGAAGGATAGAGTGTAAGACCTCATTGGTCACTCATATCTTCTGTTGCTTTGTTTGTTTGCTTGTGAGGTTGCAGTTATAAGTCCCTGTAAGTTGGCATCTGCTTTCCTGTGATCATAATTTGTTCTATCTGTTTGTATGTGAGGTTGCAGTTATAAGTCCCTGTGAGTTGGCATCTGTTGTCCTGTGATCATAATTTGTTCTATCTGTTTGTGTGTGAGGTTGCAGTTATAAGTCCCTGTAAGTTGGCATCTGCTTTCCTGTGATCATAGTTTGTTTTATCTGTTTGTATGTGAGGATCCATTGTAAGTCCCTGTAATGTGGCATTGGTATTCCTATGAGCATCTGTGGAGTTAACCTAAGTCCAGATAGATTGGCAGTTGACTTTCCATGTTTCATCTTTGTTTTCTTTTGAGGAGATTAGTGTAAGACCATTGAGTGGCATCTGATATCCAGTTTTATTTTAGGAGGCTGGTGTAAATCCATCTATTGGTATCCGGTATCCACCTTTTATTTCTTTGTTTGAGGAGATTAGTGTAAGACCATTGAGTGGCATCTGACATCCCGTTTTATTTTAGGAGATTGGTATAAGCCCAGTGATTGGCATCCGATATCCGCTTTTGTTGACTTTCTTGTTTGTTTGTTATTATTCATTGCTATTCCAAAGGACACACTTGAATCATCCCCTATATGATTTCAAGAAGTGAACCTTCTAAGAAGTTTTACAATCCATCTTCATCCATTCATCATTCATTATGTCCTAAACCTTTTCACACTTTGATTTCAAACTTGACATAGATATTGTGCAAACATCTTCATGTTTTCAAACTAAAAACCTGGACCCCAAGTCCTTGACTTTTTTCAAATCCATTTCATAATACTTCTTTTTGAATTAATCTTAATCATACTTTGACTTCATTTTCATAATCACAATCAATTAACTTCACTCATTCACTTGTTTTGGCTTTGTCCGTTGTTAATCTTTTCATGCATCAGCCATAGGTTTCAATTATCTTTGTGGTTGATGTAAATCTTGCCTATCCTTAGTGAGTCGACAGTAAGACTTCCGTACTGAAAACAGGGCTAACCCCTCTAGTACGTCGAAGCTATCCTCGCATGGTGGATGTTGTTTTTGGTCGAGTGTTCTCCCATTGATAATGAAAAGCCTCAGTGCTTGTGTTTAAAACTGAATCCACCAACTTTTGGAAATCTTTTAGCCGAACTACGGCGTTTTGATCCTTACCTTTGATGGAAGGTACGTAGGCAGCGGGTTCATCCGTTCGAACACAAAAATAACTAACTTGTACATTCTTTTCTCATCATCCCAATCATGTTTGCACAATACTTATGTCACAACAAATAACAATCTTTTACAACAAGTGTGAAAAGGGCTCCCTAGGAGTACCTAGGACGTGATGGGTGCCTAACACCTTCCCATTACGTAATTTACCCCTTACCCAGAATCTCTGATCTTTTTATTAGTTTTCTACGTGTAAAACTTCTTAGGCTTTTGTTCGCTTTTTAGCCAATCCTTTGGATAAATAAAAGTGCGGTGGCGACTCGAAATTTCATTGTATCTCTTGCTTATGATTTAATCGATAGATCATATAGCGACGAATACACCGCTACAGCTTCTCTACATGATCAGATAGAGAGACTGGTGATCATTCGGCAAGTGTATCAATAATTTTGAAGTAATAATTAAAAAGATCGTCTCCGCAAGAATTGTAATTTAACAAGTAATTATGTGAAAATTAAAATAATAACAAAGGAGGGTTATTTTATTTTGTTCCAAAATAAGAATGAGAAAACTAAGAGAATAAAATTCAAGCTGAGAAAAGCGATTAGGTCTTTTTTATCGAATCAAATTATTATAAATGTTAATGAATTGTGTATTTATTAAATTGCAATTAAATTATTATCTTACTACGAACTAACAAGACCATTCCACCCAAATCCTTGGCGTATAACTCAATAATAAACACAATAATTCTCTAGTTCTTTAGGCCAATTCAGAGTTAAATTAGGTATTCTAGATGTATTAATTCAAAAGCAACAACTTATAATTATCTATTCCTAGTTAATTACTAAGTTGAATAATTTTCCTATCTCAGATTCGTAGACAAATGATAAAAAATTCTTACATATCTAATATCGATTTTTGCACTCGTCAACGACCAAAAAAAGTTTTTAACTCAAATACAATTAAATAAGATAATAATAATAATAATAAAAGTGTTCAATAAATCTCAAACAGACATATGATCCAACAGAGTAATAATAAGGTTCATCTCAGAAATACATAATCTAGAGAAACTTAGTTATTGATAAATTAACAAATACCATGAGTTGGTAAGTCTTCATCATCAAAATTAATTAAAAAAATAGCTCTACAATGACTCTAATGCTCTCAAAATTCACCTCTTGAATATTTCTAGATGTCACTTTATCTCCTGATTTCAGAACCCTCAAAAAGTTAGCAAAAATGTCTTTAAATAAAAATTTATGTTGTCAGCAAAAGCGCAACATTGCGACGTGATGGGAAGCCTCATCACGCCATGATGAGCTGCATAATACGTGCAAGAATCCCAGGGGCTGGAAGGCTTCTTTGATCACTTTTTCTTCAATATTTTTCTAAGCCCCATATTTTCAACCCTTAGTAGCTTTTGGTTTATTCTTCCATACTTTTGCATGGTTTTTGCTCATTATACCTTCAATTTCATCAGAATTCGCTCGTGAAAATCATGTAATGACGCATGTCATCACAATCCAAACTTAATCTATTGTTTTTCCTCAAGTAACATGTTTGCACAAAATTTGTAAACATGTTGTATTGAAACTAGGAAATAATAATTATTTCTTGGAACAAAATTTGTGTTCACGTTCAAGTGATTAGGTTAGGGTTAAGACAAATGGAGTTGATTATATGAAATTTGTTGACCAGGAAACTTCAAACACAATAAGTGACAGTGATTGTGATAAACGATTTTTGAAAACTTTTTATAAAAAATAATTGATTTTACTATATCAATTTTAAAAAGAAAGATGAAGCATATATTTAAGCATGAACAATCAATAACAAGAAAATAAAAGATAAGAGATATGAAAGTGCACAGTAGGATTTATATATCCTTTTCTATCCCCTTTAAGATATACCGTTTTTCTTTGTTTGCTTTAAATCGAATAATATTGATGTGTATTACAATATCCTTGTAATTACTTTATCTCTTTGGAGTTAGATAGTCATGAGAAAAATAAAATAAAAAGCATATGCATAACATACCTCTAAGAGTATGGTTGCTCTGGAATATCAATCTTTTAAGTTTGAGGTGGTAGCCTTAAAGCAAATATCATTAAAAGACACTTAAAAAAATATTGTGAAAATTTGGTACCCATAAAAAAGAAAAAGAGGGGGAAATAAAAAGCAAAATTGAATGGGTATCAATAAAAGAAAAGAAGTCTCAAATAACTTAGGACCTATCCTTTAAAGTGTGATTATGGAAAAATAAATGAAAAGTCTAAAGAATGGATGAATAAATAAATTTAGTGTTCAACTCCAATAATTAGCCCACTTTACTCAAGTTTATCCTACATTAACCCAAGTCACACTACGAACTTTAAGACCTCAAAAATGTGTGTAATAATAACATTGATTTGATAGATTGTTTAGAAATTGTTTAAAATTCATGGTACACTTATCTTTACATTTGATTGAGTGATACCTTTGTCATTTCTGTGAATTGATGAGAAAGGGATGAAAAGTCGAATAGATTTGAGCATGATTGAATTCTTTTAATTTATCCATCTCGAGGTATGCGAATGAAAGTAAAACTTGAGCATTATCATGGAAGTACTTTGGTAAGTAACATTAAACTTAGACATTATCATCAAAGCATGTAAGTTCCAATGGTTTCTTAGAAAATCTCAATTTTCAAGCTTTTTCCTTAAGGACAAGGAAATGTGCAAGTTTGGAGTTATGATGACAACTCACCATACCATGTTTTTAGAATGGTTTTTAGTAATTTTCAGTGTTGCGTGATATTGGATCAAACTCTATTGTGGTCGAATGGTAGCTTCTTGGTTCGAAAATCCGACAGGATCATTAGTATGTCGTCGAAGTCTGTTCATATATTGTAGTCTAAGTATGCTAGGATTATTAGCATGTCAGATTGGGCATGTTTGTTATGCCCAATTGTTTAAGTTAGCTTCTTCTCTAAGTTAACTTGTGTAATGGGCTTGTGTGTAAAAGCTCATTAGTTTAGTGTGTTAGTTTTCTTATAAATAGCATACCAGTCTCTCATAATTGCATAACGCAAATCCTAATTAAGGTGAGAGAGGTTATTTGTTATTCTGTAACACTTGTAATCTTGTTTCAAAGAAAAAGTAAAGAATAGCAGTTTATAACCAACTTGTTGTGTTCTTATTGCTTCCCTTTTTCTACCCTTGTGGGTTTCTTGTCGATCATGAAACCGATTATACTTTGTTATTCCGGTATCATTTTCACAACAAATTGGTGTGGTAAGCATGGTGAAGATGTAGTCAATAAAGTATGAGATTGAAAAGTTCACTAGAGTGAACGATTTCGGTATATGACGCTTGAAGATGAAAGCCCTACTGGTTCAGCGGGATTGTTTAGAAGCATTGAAGGGAGCCAAAGCCATGGACGATGCGTTAACAGACAAAGAAAAAATGACTATGGTAGAGAAAGCTCATAATGCCATCTTATTGAGCTTTGGTGATAAGGTTCTTTGACATGTTTCGAAGGAGACGATAACGTCGGGGTTATGGGTGAAACTCGAAAGTTTGTACATGACCAAATTGTTGGCCAACCGCCTCTACCTGAAGCAAGCTCTGTATTCATTCAAGATGAGTAAAGACAAAGTTCTTCCTGGGCAGTTGGATATGTTCAACAAGCTGATTTTTTATCTTGAAAATATCGATGTCAAGATCGAGGATGAAGATCAAACATTGTTACTGTTGTGTGCTTTGCACAGATTACACGCTCACTTTAAAGAAACTTTCTTGTATGGAAGAGAGTCTCTGACCTTTGAAGAAGTTCAATTATCCTTCTATTCTAAGGATTTTAACAAACGAAACTAGCACAACCATCTTCGACTGGTGAAGGCCTATTGGTTAAGGAGAAATTCACAAAGATAGATGGCAAGTTCAACAAGAAGAAGGGTAAAAGTCAACATAAGTTTTATAGTGGTGATGTATCTGGTAGTCGATGTTATCACTGTAAGAAGGAGGGTCATACAAGAAAAGTATGCTCTGAACGCTTGAAAGATCATAGATGTAAGGATAATGGCAATGTAACCATTGTTCAAGATGATTTGGACTCATTTGATGTTCTTGTGGTTTCAAGCGGTGACTCAAGTAAAGAGTGGATTATGGATTCAGGTTGCACTTGGCACATGACTCCAAAAAAAGACTTGTTCGAGGAACTAGTGATCAGGATGATGGATATGTACTACTTGGAAATAATAAAGCTTGCAAGATTGCAGGTGTTGGATATGTGAGATCAAGCTCCATAATGAGTCAATAAGGTTGTTAACTGAAGTCAGGTATGTACCTAGTTTGAAGAGAAATTTTATTTCTCTTGGTGAATTCAACAAGAAAGGATATGTTTTCTAAGGAGATAAAAGTATTCTAAAATTCATGAAGGGGTCGAAGGAAGTTTTAAGAGGCATGAAGAAATAAGACTTGTATACCCTTGAGGCTGAAGTTGTCAGTGGTTCTGCAGATGTCGAAGACCTAAATTTGGCACATGAGATTGGACCATGTCAGTAAAAAGGGTTTGGTCGAATTGGGGAAACAAAATCTACTTAGTGGAGAAAAATTCGAAAAGCTGGAGTTTTGTGAACCCTATGTACTTGGAAAATCTTGCAGAGTGAAGTTCAATAAAGGCAAACAAAGAACACATGGATCCCTTGATTACATCCATGATGATATTTGGGGACCTGCAAGGTGTCCATCACATTCAAGAGCAAGGTATTTTCTATCCATAGTTGATGATTATTCTAGAAAGTTATGGGTATTCATCTAGAAGACTAAGGATGAAACTTTTGAGAACTTCAAAAGTTGCAAGACTCTGGTTGGAAATCAGACTAGCAGAAAGCTCAAGAGGTTGAGAATCGATAATGGCTTTGAATTTTGAAAGGAGGCGTTCGACAGTTTTTATGCATCCCCTGGTATTTTAAGGCACATAGCTACTGTAGGTACTCCCTAATAAAATGGTTTGACTGAAAGGTTTAATTGAACCATTTTAGAAAAAGTTGGATGCATGTTGCGTAGTGATGGGTTAAAGAAGGTGTTTTAGGTCAAGGTTATTTCAACAACAACATATTTGATAAAGAGATGTCCTTCTAATGCGTTAGATATGAAAACACATGCCGAAGTTTGGTCGGAACACCCTCCAGATCTCGACAAACTTAGAGCATTTGGTTGCATAGCCTATTCTCACATTAGGCAAGACAAGGTCAAAACCTAGAGCTCTGAGATGCATGTTCATGGGATACGTTAAAGGAGTCAAAGCTTATAGGTTATGGTGTCTAGAGCCAGATCATAGGAGGTGTATCATCAGTCGAATGTAGTTTTCATTGAAACTTAGATGGATTTTAAGAAAACTGATGACGTTAGTCGAAGTGAACAGATATTTGAAAAATATTCGGAACATAAAGATATTCTTGTTAAGGTGGAGCATGTCGATGCTAAATTGCATATCCCAGATCAAGTCAAAGAAGAAGCACAAAATGCTGAAGATACTGAGGAAGTTGAGGAAACTATCGATGACTACCTGTTAGCAAGAGATAGGCTGAGAAGAGTCATCAAGCCACCTAAAATACTTGGGTATACAGATCTCATAGATTATTCCTTAATCTCTTCAAGTAAAGTTCTAGATGAAGAACCTAGAGATAAGGAAGTTATGAGGATTTGAAATAAGACTGAATGGATGAAGGCCATGGATAATGAGATGAAGTCTCTTCATGATAACCACACTTGGGAACTGATCAAGAAACCTGCTGGAGCCAGGTTAGTCAGTTGTAAGTGGATTTCCAAATTTAAGGAAGGAATCGAAGGAATGACGTCGAAAAGATACAAGGCAAGATTGGTCGCAAGGGGTTTCACTCAGAAATAAGGTGTCGACTTGAATGATATGTTCTCTCCTATTGTGAAGCACATGTCCATTCGAATGTGACTTGCCACGATGGCACATTTCGAACTAGAACTAGAACAAATAGATTTGAAGACTACTTTCTTGTATGGAGATCTACATGAACCAATCCTGATGAGACAACCTAAAGGGTATGCAGAAAAGGGAAAGGAAGATTATGTGTGCAACCTGAATAGATCTTTATATGGACTGAAACAATCTCCTCGATGGTGGAATAGGAGATTCAATAAGTTCATGGCGCATATATGTTTCATTAGAATTCCATTTGGCCACTGTGTTTACTTCATATTTCGACTTGGAAATTCATTTGTTATTTTGTTGCTTTATGTGGATGATATTCTCAAAGCAAGAAACAATGTCGAGGATGTAATGAAGGTGAAGATTGAACTAAATAAGGAGTTCGATATGAAGGATCTGGGAGCTGCATCTAGGATTCTTGTGATTGACATCCAAAGAGACAGAAAGTGTAAGAACAAATTTAGTTCTATAATGTATCTCTAAGATTTTGATGATAACAAAGGATGAAATAAAAATGGTACCCTAACAAAAAAATTCTAAGTATGCAGGACTCTAATTATAACAGTCAGATAGACACTCTTCAGATATAGAAACAAGCTCTGAGATACCACTTAGAAGATACGCAAGCAGAAGCTCTGACTCTGGTCAACGCAAGTGTAAACTAAATAAGAGACATCAGACACTCTGAAGCGGAAGAATGACTCTAAAATATGAAGGCTTACGCTCTGATAAAATCAAGGGAAAAGAAGCTCTAGAGACAATCAGCAACAAATATCTATCTGATGATACTCTTCTGAATAGAGACTCTGAAGTTCGATCCATCTAATTCAGAATACTTAGCTATGAAGGAACTCACTTATGGAAAGAATCTAATTCAGGAAGAAGTTTATGGCACCCCAAAATTGCTTTGGAAAGAACACAAAGATAATGACATTAATCATCCATCATTGCCCAAGATTCTGACATTAACATCCTTCAACAGTCCTCTCATCACTCCTATATAAAGGATGAAACGCTTCTCAAAGAAAATGCTTGAAACACACGAATACAACACTCATATTTCTCTCATACGAGTTGCTACTCCAACGTGTGAACAAATTCTTTGCTTTTACACTATGTAATTTTTGCTTATCTAGAAGCACTAATCATTACTGTAATTCTATTCAAATTGCTGGAAAATTTCCTCAAGTGACTTGTGAAGTCTGTAAACTTGAGAGGGCTAAGATATCTTTTTTTCTTAGACGATTGTTTGTATAATCTTTCAAGATTATTGGATTAAGTCCTTGTTGAAGGTGAAATCACCTTGGTCGGGTGGACTGGAGTAGCTTTGAATTTCAAGCGAACCAGTATAAAATTTTATGTTGAATTTATTAGTTTCTGCGTGTGTCTAAATTCCAAAAAGTTTTATTTTCTCAAAACAATTAAAACCCCCCTTTCTTGTTTTTATCTACCTTCAATTGGTATCAGAGCTTCGGCTCTATTATTGATTTTCTAATCAAGCACTTAACATCGTAGAGAGATCCAACGTGAGAAAAACATTATGGCCAACACCAATGAAAGAGATAGTTACAATGTTAAACCTCATATCTTTGATGGAGAAAAATTTGATTACTATTGACATAATCAAAAGTTTCTTTCTGGGCTATGATGCTGATCTGTGGGACATAGTTACTATTGGCTACATACCTCTTGTATCTGATGCTGGCGTTACCACTGCCAGAAACAAGATGACGGATGATCAGAAGCGCGACTTCAAGAACCATCACGAAGCCAGAACAATACTGTTGAATGCCATTTCCTACAATGAATATGAAAAGATCACCAACGGGGAAACCACTAAAGAAATACTTGACTCCCTTTGGATGACTCACGAAGAAAATTCACAAGTCAAAGAGACAAAGGCTCTGACTCTAATTCAAAAGTATGAAGCCTTCAAGATGGAGGACGATGAAGCTATAGAGGTAATGTTTTCTATATTTCAAACTTTAATTGCAGGACTCAAGGTTCTGGACAAAGGCTACACAACTGCAGATCATGTCAAAAAGATCGTCAGAAGCTTACCAAAGAAGTGGAGACCCATGGTCACCGCATTAAAATTGTCAAAGGATCTGAACAACATCAGCCTTGAAGAACTCGTTAGCTCCCTCAGAAGTCACGAGATAGAAATTGAGGAAGATGAGCCTCAAAAGAAGATCAAATCCATAGCACTAAAGTCCAGATCTGAGAGATGCAAACCAGAAAGGAACAAAGCCTTCCAAGCTGAAGAGGAAGACAATGACGACTCTAAAAAAGAAGACTCTGACGATGAAGAAGAGTTATCCCTTTTGACCAGAAGATTAAAACAACTCTAGAGAAAAAGGAATAATAGTTTCAGAAGACCAAGACCCAAGGGAGATCACTCAGAATCAACTTTCAGAGGCAAATCAAACAAAGAGGTAACATGCTATGAATGTAAGGAAACAGGTCATTACAAAAACGAATGCCCAAAGCTAAAGAAAGAAAGCTCCAAAAGGGAAAGTTTCAAGAAAATATCCTTTAAAGCCAAGAAGGGACTCATGGCCACCTGGGACGACAGTGGGTCTGATTCCTCTGAATCAGACTCTGAAGAATAGGAAAATGTTGCATTCATGGCTACCACTTCTGGAAACACATCAGATGGAGAGTCTGATCCTGAAGAGGTATTTTCTGATCTTTCTCGCTCTGACCTTGAATCATGCCTTTCTGAATCTTTGAACTAATATCAGAAACTTAAATAAAAATTTAAAGCACTAAAAAGAGTTCTTGAAGGAACCATCGAAGAATGTGATAAGCTTGAGATAACAGTTTCTGAATTAAAAGATGAAAATCTAACTCTGACAAAAGAAAGAGACTCCATAAATAAACAATGTTTAAAACTTGAAGAAGCCTTATCTCAAGCCCCACAAACTTCTAACACAATGATATATAAATATGAAAAATCTTTTCAAAAGTTTCTGAAAAATGGGATAGAAAGAAGTAAAATGGCATCCATGATTTATGGAGTCTGTCAGAATAATAAAAGAGGAATAAGGTATGATCCTAGTGAAGATAAACCTTCTACAGATGACAAACCTAAATCTCCTTTTTCTTATCACTACACGCATGCACAAACACAACGTTTTACTAATGCTAGAAAACCCAAAGTTCTAAGAAACTCTAGGAAAACCAATCACAAAGGACCCAAAAGATTCTGGGTACCAAAGGATAAGATTGTTTATGTTGCAGATATCTTATGCAATAGAGTTAAGACACCAGTCATGGTACCTGGACTCTGGATGCTCGCGACACATGACGGGAAGAAAGAATATGTTCCAAAGCCTGGAACTTAAAGATGTTGGCTATATAGGTTTCGGAGAAAATCAGAAAGGAAGAATCAGAGACTTCAGAACTATTGGTAATGGATCTCTTCTCTATATATCTGATGTTCTTTACATAGAAGGATTAATGCATAACCTGTTATCAATAAGCCAATTAAGTGATAACGGTTATGATATAATCTTCAATCAAAAAACATGTAAAGCAATAAAGTAGAACAATGGAACAGTTTTATTCACTGGCAAGAGGAAAAACAACATTTACCAAAATAAATCTTTCAGATCTAAAAGATCAAAATGTAAAATGTTTGATATTTGTCCACGAAGAGCAACGGGTATGGCATAGACGCTTGGGCCACATTAGCATGAGAAAACTCTCTCAACTAAATAAACTCGAGTTAGTCAGAGGTCTACCTAAGCTGAAGTTTTCTTTAGATGCTCTGTGTGAGGCATGTCAGAAAGGAAAATTTTCTAAAACATCTTTTAAAAATAAAAATGTTGTTTCCACCTCTAAGCCTTTGGAACTTCTTCACATTGACCTTTTTGGGCCTGTTAAGACAGCGTTAGTCAATGGAAAGAATTATGGACTGGTCATTGTTGATGATTTTAGTCGTTGGACATAGGTAAAATTTCTAAAGCACAAGAGTGAGTCTCACTCTATATTCACTAGCTTTTGTTCTAAAGTGCAAAACGAATTTGACTCTAAAATCATCAGAGTCAGAAGTGATCATGGTAGCGAATTCGAAAATAAGTTCTTTGAAGAACTGTTTGATTCTAATGGAATATCCCATGATTTCTCATGCCCTAGAACTCCATAACAAAATGGAGTTGTAGAGAGGAAGAATAAGACACTCCAAGAAATGGCCAGAACCATGATCAATGAAACAAATATGGCTAAGCACTTCTGGGCTGAAGCAGTAAATACAGTGTGTTATATTTAGAATAGAATCTCTGTAAGACCTATTCTGGAGAAGACTCCCTATGAACTGTGCAAGGGAAGAAAACCCAACATTTCTTATTTCCATCCTTTTGGATTCTCATGCCTTATTCTTAATACTAAAGAACATTTGAACAAGTTTGATTCAAAAGCACAAAAAGGTATTATGTTAGGATACTCAGAACGCTCTAAAGGCTACAGAGTATACAACACAAAAACCAAAATTATGTAAGAATCATTACATGTTAGATTTGATGATAAGCTTGACCCTGAAAAGTCAAAGCTAGTTGAGAAACTTGCAAATTTAGAGATAACTCTTGCAGGTTCTGACAAAAAGACTAAAGCATCAGAAGAAGCTGAGAAACAAAGTCCAGATACAACTGAAATCTCCGTTATCCAGAAAAGATCAAGAAATCGCCCAAACATCTCTGAAGATTTGATTCTGGGAAACAAGGATGAACCTGTCAGAACTAGGTCAACGTTCAAAGTATCTGAAGAAACTCCTCTGGGATTAGTATCTCATATTGAGCCTACTTCCTGTGATGAGGCACTTCAAGATAATGACTGGGTTCTGGCAATGAAAGAAGAACTTGATCAATTCTCAAAGAATGACGTCTGGGATCTTGTCCCAAAGCCTAAAGGAACTCATATCATTGGAACAAGATGGGTATTCAGAAACAAATTGAACGAAAAGGGAGAAGTAGTCAGAAACAAAGCACGACTGGGGGCACAAGGTTACAGTCAACAAAAAGGCATTGACTACAATGAAACCTTTGCTCCAGTCGCCAGGTTAGAATCCATTCACTTACTTGTTTCATTTGTTGTAAATCATTCTGTCAAATTATATCAGATGGATGTCAAGAGCGCATTTCTTAATGGTTATATATCAGAAGAAGTGTATGTTCATCAACCTCCAGGTTTTGAAAACTCTAGATGTCTAGAACATGTTTTTAAACTGAAAAAATCATTGTATGGTCTAAAACAAGCTCCTAGAGCTTGGTATGAAAGACTAAGCAACTTTCTTCTGGAACATGATTTTATTAGAGGAAAGGTTGACTCTACACTCTTCTGTAAAAACATTAGAAATGATCTTATGATATGCCAGATATATGTTGATGACATTATTTTTGGTTCAGCTAACCCCTCTATCTATCAAGAATTCTTTGAGCTAATGCAGGCAGAATTTGAAATGAGCTTGATGCAAGAGCTAAAGTTCTTTTTGGGAATTCAAATCAATCAAGCTTCAGAAGCTACTTATGTATACCAAATTAAATACATAAAAGACATTCTGAAGAAATTCGAAATGGCAGAATGCAAACCAGCCAAGACACTTATGCATCCAACCTGCATTCTGGAGAAAGAAGAAGTTAGCTAAAAGGTTTATCAGAAGCTCTATCGTGGTATGATAGGCTCTCTTCTCTATCTGACGGTCACACGTCCTGGCATTATTTTTAGTGTATATCTTTGTGCAAGATTTCAATCAGATACAAGGGAATCCCATTTAACAGCTGTTAAAAGAATCCTAAGGTATCTGAAAGGAACTTCTAACATTGGCCTGATGTATGAGAAAACATCAGAGTATATGCTCTCTGGTTATTGTGATGCAGATTATGCATGGGACAGAATGGAACGTAAAAGTACTTCTGGGAACTGTCAGTTCTTGGGAAACAATCTCATATCGTGGGCCAGTAAAAGACAGTCAACCATCGCTCTGTCTAGTACAGAAGCGGAATATATATCAGCTTCACTATGCACTACTCAGATACTCTAGATGAAAAACCAACTAGAAGACCTTCAGATTTTTTAGAGTAACATTCCTATCTTCTGTGATAATATTGCTGCCATATGTTTAAGTAAGAACCCTATCTTGCATTCTAGAGCTAAGCACATAGAAATAAAACATCATTTCATGAGAGACTATGTTCAGAAAGGGGTAATATCCTTAAAATTTATTGATACAGACCAACAATGGGCTGATATTTTCACTAAACCCCTCGCTGAAGACAGATTCTCATTTATTCTGAAACATTTAAAAATTGAAATTTTCCCAGAATAAACAAAATGTGCTTTTCTGAAATTGCGAGATAAGGCTCTGAAATAAACATCTGGTATCTGGATTTGACTCTGATACTTCTACCAGTTAGGAGTTATCTGAATCAGAAATCCTCAGAATCCAATCCCTTGGTATTCCTGAAGATCGGATAGATCAACACATGAGGCATCATACGTTTGACCTTGGATCTTCTAGACAGTTGTCTAGCAGAAATCAAGAGGCAGACCTTTGAGATCTCCTCGAGCAGTATGTTGACTTGGGATTAGACGTCCATCATGGGCTGTAATCATGTCTCCCCTAAGCATGTCAACTTGGTTAATGTGCATAATTAATTTCCTAACTTCTCAACTGCCTCTAACGCTGTCGTTTTGCATGCATCTCTTTATATATTTATAATTTTCACTTATCACAATCTCACACTTTTACACTCACGCCTTACACAAACCCCTCTTCTTTCTCAAGTTCATCATCTTCATCAGTTCATCATCATCTCAGCAAAGTTTTTCATATTTCTTCAACAAGTTCATCAAAAGTTCTTCATGGATGCTCAACAACAATCCGTCTACAACTACTCTTAGCAAATGGAATCAAAGGATCAAACGCCCATTTCTTCTCAACAAACAACTACTACAATTGGTGTTATCTCTACCCCAATCTACAAAGAACCACATATTCTAGACCGTGAACCTCATATTAATCTTGCCACGCCCTTTGATAAGCTTGAAGTACTGTGTGAATCACTGGTAAATTTTGACAACATGAAGTGCAATGACATATACCTCACTGAGGAACTGAGAATGCAAGGGTGGGAAACTTATTTCTAAAGACTCTATGGTCCTGTCTACACATATCTGGTCAAAGAGTTCTGGCGCTTCGCAGACGCAGATGACCACTGCATCGTCCCATACGTTCTAGGGGTCAAGATGGTAATCACTGAGAAACCCATCGCCTCCCTTCCAAACATGGAGAAGACATGGGGAAGAAGAATCTACAACATCAACCCTAGGGAAAAGTACTTGTCCCAGGAAATTGCCCCAACCATCTTTCAACAGAATGCTAAAGGTAAACACTCCAAAAACAAGGAACTTCACCAGAACCTCCGAGTCTTGCTGAAGATCATTCTGGACACCATCCATCACCGCCCAACCTTTAACTCTTATGACTACATTAATACAGATCAGAAGTGCATCCTCTACTGCATTCACAAAGAGCTCAAACTGAACCTGACAGTGTTGCTCTTCAAATACCTCAGAGATTCTATCAAGGATACCAGAAACAACATGAAACCCAGAACCTACATTCCTCTGGGAAGACTCATTTTCGATGTTCTGATCGAGAGTGGGCTGGTGGATCACCTGATCCATCACAATCTGATGGAGGGTGTCACTGTTGACATTGGAAGACCTCTGAATGCTCGCAATTTGAAGAGTATGGGGGTGATTGAGCAAATCAGGGCTAAACCCACTTTAGATACCTCCTGGGAAGCACTCGAGGATCAGAGGAAGATTCCCAAAGGCCTCTACCTCTTCTCCAAGATTGATCCTCCAAAAGTGGTGGCACATTATCTAAAGGATCTTGCAAGCCAAGGTGTTGACATATCAGAGTTCTCGGTGGATTGGCTGCCTGAGCATCCACCAAACTTCATGAAGAGAATGTGAGAGCCTTCTAAAAAGTCAAAGAAGGCCAAGAAGGAAAAATTGGGAGAAACCTCTGGGTCAAGACCTCCAGTCCCTCTGGCTGATTCACCAAGTAAGTCTCTGCCCCCTTCTCGCTCTGTAAATTTAAAACAAATTGCTTCTTCTCTTCCCCAAACCACTCCCATCTACACCTAATTTGAAACTCCACCCTCTACCACTAAACCCTTTAACCCACCATCTCAAAAATTCAATATCTCCACCACTACCTTACCTGTTTTTGTAGCATAACTGCTAAACGAAACCACCTCACCTTCATCCTCTACACCTTCCTCTCCACCATACTACGTTCTCTCCTCAGACTCAGAACCCTCTGACCCCCAATCCCCCATACTAGCCCAACTTTAGGCACGCGCTCTTGCCTCACAGCAATAACCACAAACTGAACCAGAAGCCACCACTCCACCTCCTAAACAACAAAATCCACCTCCATTTGAACAACCACAAACACCACCTCCTGAACAACCATCAACTCCACCCTATGAACAACAACCAAGTCCACCACCTGAACAAACACCACCACCATACTCTGATATCCCCACCATACCACCTTCTGAGGACATCATCATCACTACTCCTCAAACTCCCGCTAACGCCACCCAAACACCACCCTTATCTCCATCCCCCAACCAAGAACCAGAACCTGTCTTCCACACCTTAGAAGAGGCAATTACGTTATTTGTAGAGTCTTTAGTGGAGAAGATCAAGTCTTTGTTTGTAAACTTTGGCACCAATGATGATCCCTCTGCAGTGAGGATTCACTGGAACAGAGTAATCAGATGGATGACCTCTGAAGCCTTCAAACCGAAAGGCCTCTCTGAACAAGTCCGCAACGACTTTGTCAGAGATGCTGGAGTAAGACTACAGGCTTGCTTGGTTAGGGAGGCTGAGGAAAAGGCCAGAAAGGAAGCAGAAGAGAAAGCTCGCCTGAAAGAGGAGCAACGAATCAGAGAAGCTGAAGAGAAGGCTGCTGCTGAAGCTATTGTTGTTGTTGAAGCTGAAGCAAAAGCAACAGCCGAAGCTGAAGAAGCAGCACACATTATTGTAGAGGAAGCTGCAAAGGCCAGCGTTGATGCTCTGACTCGGGGGGGAGCAATATAACTCTGGATTTACCCCTCTGGTACTGAAAACTCTAGAGGAACTGCAAAAGGAGCAACAAGTTGTGCGAGCAAGATTGGATCACCAGGACTCCGTCAACAACAACATTTAGAACCTGCTGACTCAACTGCTCCAAAGGATGCCTCCACCTCCAAACCCTTAGGCACTTAGGATCCTTTTGTTGTTTTCTTCTAATGTTTTCCTTATGTTTTCTGATTTTTGTTATCCTTCTGAATTGCTGCATATTTGTACCAGTTTTTCTCATTTATATGAATATCCGATTCTTGCTTTACTTTCTATGTCATTTTGAGTCTGACAAAAAGGGGGAGAACTAATACAGCTCTGATGAAAATACATATCTAAACCTCTTAATGCACTGCGAACATTAATATCTTAATGATTGATAAGAACTAAAGTTATGCAGGATAACAGCTAAAGTACAAACCAGCTACCACAAAGAAAGTCTAGTAAGAACTTCTGAGAAATCTATTGATTCAAATCAGGGGGAGTCCCCTTGTTTTTCTCTGTCTCTGAGATATTATTTATTGTTTCATCATCACTCTAACTTGTTTTATCATCATCAAAATGGGGGAGATTGTAAGAACAAATTTAGTTCTACAATGTATCTCTAAGATTTTGATTATAACAAAGAATAAAATAAAAATGGTACCCTAACGAAATTTTTCTAAGTATGCAGGACTCTAATCAAAACAGTCAGATAAGACACTCTTCAGATACATAAACAAGCTCTGAGATACCACTTAGAAGATACGCAAGCAGAAGCTCTGACTCTGATCAACGTAAGTGTAAACTAAATAAGAGACATCAGACACTCTGAAGCGGAAGAATGACTCTAAAATCTGAAGTCTTGCGCTCTGATGAAATCAAGTAAAAAGAAGCTCCGAAGACAATCAGCAACAAACATCTATCTGATGATACTCTTCTGAATAGAGACTCTGAAGTTCGATCCATCTAATTCAGAATACTTAGCTACGAAGAAACTCACTTATGGAAAGAATCTAATTCAGGAAGAAGTTTATGGCGCCCCAAAATTGCTTTGGAAAGAACACAGAGATTAATGACATTAATCATCCATCATTGCCCAAGATTCTGATATTAACATCCTTCAACAGTCCTCTCATCACTCCTATATAAAGGATTGAATGCTTCTCAAAGAAAATGCTTGAAACACATGAATACAACACTCATATTTCTCTCACACGAGTTGCTGCTCCAACGTGTGAACAAATTCTTTTCTTTTACACTATGTAATTTTTGCTTATCTAGAAGCACTAATCATTACTATAATTATATTCAATTGCTGAAAAATTTCCTCAAGTGACTTGTGAAGTCTGTAAACTTGAGAGGGATAAGAGATCTTTTTTCTTAGGCGATTGTTTGTGTAATCTTTCAAGATTAGTGGATTAAGTCCTTGTTGAAGGCGAAATCACCTTGGCCGGGTGGACTGGAGTAGCTTTGAATTTCAAGCGAACCAGTATAAAATTTTGTGTTGAATTTATTAGTTTCTGCGTGTGTCTAAATTTCAAAAAGTTTTATTTTCTCAAAATAATTCAAACCCCCAATTTCTTGTTTTTCTCTACCTTCAGAAAGCAGTCAAAATTGTGCTTATCTCAAGAGACATGCCAACATAAGCTTCTCGATAAATTTATTTATTAAATTCAAAGCCTGTTTTGACTCCGAAAAACCCTCAATTCAAGCTGATTACATATCAGTGTCCCAATATTTAGGTCGAAAGAGCTTATATGAATAGCATCATATATGCTAACATAGTAGGTTCTTTGATGTATGATATGGTCTATAATATACCCGGCATAGCATATATAGCAGATCTTGTTAGTAGGTACATGGAGAATCCTGGAAAGACTCACTGGCAAGCATTTAAGTGGATTCTAAGGTATATAAATGGGTCTCTGAATAAAGTCCTGATTTGTGGTGGAGCATGTGGTGAAAATAGTAAAGCAGAAGTCGAAGGGTACGTCGACTCTGATTATGAAGGTTGTATGGAATCCAAAAAAATCTATTTCTGAATATGTGTTAACAATGTTTGGCACAACAATTAGTTGGAAAGAAACACTTTAGAAAGTTGTTGCCTTATCAAACACTGAAGCGGAATATACCGCACTCACTAAAGTTGTGAAAGAAACATTATGGCTTCAAGGTTTTGCTAAGGAGCTGAAACTTCAAGGTTGAGTTATCATTGTTAAATGTGATAGTCAAAGTTCTATACACCTGTCGAAGAATTCAGCTTATCATGAGCGAATCAAGCACATCGATGTGAGGTTGCATTTCGTCACAGAGGTAATCGAGCATGGAGAAATCCAAGTGCTAAAGGTTTCGACAGATCACAATGTTGTTTATATGATCACCAATACATTACCAGGTTCCAAGGTGGAGATTTGTGAGATATTGAATCAAACTCTAGCATGGTTGAAAGGTAGCTTCTTGGTTTGACAATCCGATAGGATCATTAGCATGTCGTCGAAGTCTGTTCACGTGTTGTATTCGAAGTATGTTAGGATTGTTAGCATGTCAAATTGGACTTGTTTGTTATACCAAATTATTTAAGTTAGCTTGTTCTCTAAGTTAGCTTGTGTAATAGGTCTGTGTGTAAAATCCATTAGTTTAGTGAGTTAGTTTTCTTATAAATAGCATACTAGTCTCTCATCATTGCATAGTACAAATCCTAATTAGGATGAGAAGATTATTTGTTATTCTGTAACACTTGTAATCTTGTTTCAAAGAGAAAGTAAAGAATAACAGTTTATAACCAACTTGTTATGTTCTTCTTGCTTCCCTTTTTCTACCCTTGTGGATTTCTTACTGATCAAGAAATCGATTATACTTTGTTATTTCGGTATCATTTTCACAACAAGTGTTTTTTTACTTTTAAATTTTTTTATGCTTTTGTAGGATTTTATAAATATTCCGAAGAATTGTGAAAAAGACCAACTTGAGCCAAAATCATTTTGACTCGACAAATTTTATGGATTTTTATTGTGGAAGTTATGATGATAAAGTAATGAGAGAACTAACACATGAAAAACAAAACAAAAAACAAAAAATTGCAAAAGAAGCCACGAATGTGTCACACTGATACACAAGAGAGGAGCTATTTGAGCATAAAAGAAGAAAATCAACATTTGAAGATATAATGTCACACCTAAAGCAATGTGGCACAATATTTGGCCACTATCATGTAAAAGAAGAGCTCTAGATACACGAGCGACACTATATTTGGCTACTAACATAAATAGAGGTGCTCCCAAGTGCTAGAACGACGCATTTTTTATGATCACAAATTGCCACGTCAAATAAGTTGCAAACAGTTGGCGTAGGTCAAGAGTCATGCAATTTTAAGATTCAAGAATTTTTTGTATATAATAAAACTCGTTTGGACATTTGATCTCAAAATTTGTATGATAAATAAGGCATGTTATGCAGCAAGGGGGAAAGGAAAATGCACAACATCATTAAAGAATCATCCTTAATCGTTTGTAAGGATCATATTTTTTATTGCAATTTCCATAAATTTCTTAAGGATGGGTGAACTATGTGATATTTTTATCTTTGCTCTCTATAATGAATCTCTTCTCATAGTTATTCAATGTTATTTTATATTTAAATTATTTTTATTGTCTATAAATTTGGGAGAATCCATCTAAATAACAATGAGAACTAGTTATAAAAATGTATATTGGAATTAAATCTTGTTGTGGGGGATGTTTATGATTCCTAGAGATATGGCATAATTGAGTGTGGCAAAAATATTTTACATGTGATAAAATTTCGTCCGCGGCAACTTCCCATCAAGGTCATTGAGGAATCGTATTCAAACGAGATGGGTTATAGAAAATTAAATTGTTGGATAATGGTATCTTGTAGAATAGTTGTGATATGATAAGACTCGCTATAGATTCAATCAATGATTATCCACCTGAAAAAGACAAAGGATTCTAACGAGAACTTAATTGTTTTTATTATGATATTAATAAACGGTTAATTGTAGTTACTTACTTTATAATTATCACACAATCGATCCAATTTCGCTCTATGAACCGCTCATTTATATAATTATGTTTGTTTTTCTATTGACAAATACTATCACTTAAAAATTGTAGAAGTTAACACAATGTTTATAAGTACGAGTATATATATATATATATATATATATATATATATATATAGATATATATTATATATATATATATTATATATATATATAGATATATATATATATATATTATATCTATAATCTATATATATATATATATATATATATATATATCTATATATATATATATATATATATATATATATATCTAATATTTATATAGATATATATATATAATAGTAATATATATATATATAATATATATATATATATATATATATATATATATATATCTATATATATATATATATATATATATATATATATATATATATATATAATATATAATATATATAGATATATATATATATATATATATATATTATATATATATTACTATATATATATATATATAATATTATATATATATATATATATATATATATATAATATATATATAGATATAATATTATATATATATATATTATATATATATATAAACTTACTCAACACAACTTATACTAAACTGATTTGAGTCCAACATGTACACATGCATTATATCCTTGTAATTAAACAAGCTTTTGGCCTAGTTGGTTAAGATTGAATGGTTTAAAGTTTCAAGTACCCTTTTAGATAAATAAATTGTTTGGTTTTTGTTACTAATATTCTAGTGATTGCCTAACACACATGATCTGTATGTATATGACACAATCATCACCAAAATTTCTTCTTGGTCTTGAAATAGAGAAGATTTTTAGAAGGAAATGAAGAGTAGTGAAAAGATCCAAGACACACCCTTCACTTTATCAAACGTAAGCTAATATTCAATAACCAGCCACAACTATTGTCCATATAAACATTGATTTGGCTAATGACAGACAGAGACCCATACAAGAATGTGTGGTGTTTGTTTCAAACACACTACATGCTAGAGTTTTCTTTTTATTTTTAATGTACCAGTATCATACAAAGGTGGGTACCAAAAATATTTAGCCCTTATTATGTATGCTTGAACAAAAATGTTGACAAAAGATGCAATTTTCTTTCTAGCTTCCTTGTTCATATCAAGTTTTAATCCAACCAAATTAAATGACAATGTTTGCATTATGATTGCTTACTCATATTCTATGTTGTTGGACAACAATGCCAATTAAGTCTACAGTAGCTGATGATGACATGTTTAGAAATGAGTTTTTGTTTCATTGCAACTATTGATACATTTGTCTGAACTTAAGGAACATCAATATATGTAATTGACTTCTTAATATAGTTAATATTCCTAATTAACATTTTGTACCGATTATTATTTATCATAATTTTGAGTATTTACAATATTTTTTCTAAGTTTCTCCCTTCCTTTGTACTAATCAATGCATAAATTAATTTCATGCTATTATCTTATGCATTATTATTCTTAACCATAAATAGTGAACTTGAAATGTGGCAAATGTTTCACTATGTAACTTTCAATATGTCTCGAGGTTAAAAGAATGAAGTGTGTATTTACAATATAAATGATTTTTCAAAATATATGTGAGCATGAATTCATCCACATATTATTATTAGCTTATTTTCCATGATTTTTGACTTTCGTTGTGTAACGGCAAATTCATGATCATCAAACTATGAATAAACTTGACGTCAATAAAACCAGAGTCGCCATCGCGTTTTTATTGTTTCCAGAGGAAAAGGAAAAAATACGAACAAAGCCAGAGATAAAAAAAATTCAAATCAAAACTAATAAAATGTCAGAGATTACAGGTAAGGGGTTGGTTACACAGAGAGAATGTGTTAGCACCCAAAGTGTCATAGGTACTCCTAGGGAGTCCTTTTTTATGTGTGCATATGTGTTTGATATAAAAGATGTATGAGAAAAATTGAGTGTGATGAGAAAAGAATTCATTGATTATATTTTTGTGTTTGACAAAACCTTCGGTCTTGTGTCTACGTGTCAACATAAAAATGAGGGATCAAAACCTCGTAGTTCGTGGTAAAAATTTCAAACGAGTTGGTGGATTGCTTTTAACAAAAGTTTAATAAAAGAAACACAAAGGGGAAAAATTTTGAAAGAAGTTGTTAGTTTTTTTTGTCTTTTAAAATTTTAAGTCAATATGTTTAAGTTTATTTACAAATTTGATTAAGAAAAAGTTTGAAAATTCAGTGGCATAAGGCCAAAGTTTCTAATCATTAAAACAAAGTCTAAGTTTGAAATCACAAGCAAAGAAAGTTTTTGAAAAGGGGAAGAGATTTTGAATTTAAGAAGTGGGAGGAGATGAAGAGACTATCCTAAGCACAAATTTAAAAGTTAAGAGTTGAAAAGATCTTATCAATGGAATGCAATCCAACTGACAAGAATGTCATAAAGAAATTCATTTTCCCTTTGGACTTTGAATCAAGCAATAGTCAATAAAGCAATTAGCATCATCCAAACATTTTGAAGATTAAGGCATCCAAGCAAGCAATCCAAAAGTTAGCAGTCTTCTTTGTCTTCTTATGTATCAGATGAAATATTCCTTGATCAGCTCAAAGCAAAGCATTAGACACAAGATCAAAATAATAGTTAAGCACAAAGACAGGGTAGCAAATGAATTCAAGAAAATCCCAAGGTTTGTATCAGATGAAGACTCAGTTCATAATAGCTCAGTCTCAGAATGTTGACATTGGCCAAGTCCTTTTTGCACAGGGAATGTTGCCTAAATTTAAATGCAAGAGTCCAGATCAAGATCAACAGTCCACCAGATGTTTTTTTACGGTTTTTGTTGTTATTAGGTGTTTTAAGGTCCTACGACCACAAACATTGTCAAAACACATAAACAAAAAATATACAATCACAAGATATGGCTCAAATGAGCAAAGTAAAAATGACATAAACATAAACAAGTTAAATGAAATATAAATGACAATAAATGATAAATGACTGAAATTTAAATTGCATAAAGTAAATGACTTGAAAGTAAAAGCATAATGAATAAGAGTTAGTCAATGGTAAGTCAAATGTTAGTGGTGTTAGAGGTGATTTTTAATTAATTAAGTCATTCTTTGGAGAACACTCAACCATTCATTCACAAGTATGAATCCTTAAACCAAGACATCTTCCATGAGAAGGGCTCCAACTTGGATAATTCAACAAGTATACCACTAGCTCCCATGAAAGGAAAAAAGGTCAAGTCTTCACATAATGCCATGAAGAATGGGAGACTTACAATCTCACTTACTAGAATGATATGCCTTGAGGGTCAAATTTAGCTCTATCTTAAGCAATCATAATTGGACTTATGTAGAAGTCACAACTATGTGAGACCGGGAAATAAAAATGTAGGTGTTAATGCATGTTAGAGGTTTGGTATGAAGAACCAAACTCCTAAAACATACCACACACTAAAAGAAAAAAGATCAAGAGGGAAGGACCTATCTCAGTCATACTTGTATTGGTTCATCTGACACAAGGTCGTTGATGAACCAATTAGCCTTAAGACATTAGAGATTTCATTGGTTCAAATGGGGGAATGAGAAAGAATAGGGATGAAGATGAAGAGGGGTGGGAAGATAGAAACACAAATTGGTCATGGGAGGAATTTCATCAAATCAAAACCATCCATTCATTTTGGGAGATGAAATGTTCATTTCATCAATCCCCTAAATCCAATGGTTTTGATTCAACAAAAGTCAAATCAACCTTGACCAATGCTCAAACAGAAAATCAAACATCACAAGACCATAAAAATGGCTCAACGACATTTTTAAACATTTAATCAATTAAAAAATGAATTAAAATACATTTTAATTGGTCAAAATCTAAAATTCCTTCAAAACACCAAATAAATGGCCAAAGGATTTATCCTAGGTCAAACAAGGTCAAAGGACCTTAGACAAAAAAATTCACTATTTTTCACAAGTCAGAAGTATTTTTAAACAATTAAAAATATGTAAAAAAACATTTAATTTATGAAAAATATCAAAATTAATTCAAAAAAAAATTTAATTCAGAATATGGAATAGAAAAATATTTAAAGATTTTTGGTAAAAGTTCCATATTTTTTGGATTAAAAATGAAATTAATATGAATTAAACAAAATAAAAGTATTAGATGAAAATTCAGAAAATAATAAGAAATTAGAAAAAACAAGGGTCATCAGATCTCCCTCATTAATTGAGGTGGCAGATCTGATGGCCACATGCGCGCTATCCATGGTGGACATAAGTCAAAGTGATGTATGTGTGGTAATTCAAACCAAAGGTCAGGATTAGATCATTGGATCAGGATCAGATGGATGTGAGTTGCCAACACACCACCGGAGCTAGGGCTCTGGTCTTCCTCTCCGGTGGACTCACCGGACTGGTCCACGATCAACCACCACCAAAATAAAAAACAAAGACATGGATTTAAAGGAAAAATGCTCAGGAGCTCGAATTTGGCCTCAATTTTCTCCAATTCCAAGTATATCAAAAGATACAAGGATTTGAATTTTGAGGATCATGAACTGAGTTGCTTCGATTTGACCTCAAAGCAACGCAATCTTATTACCTACATTGATAGGACTTCGGTCAACAAAAAATCAAAGAGAATGGTGAAGAATTGAGAGAGAATCCAAGATATGAAGTTTCTGAAAAATCACCTTCGAGGGAGCTTGAATCTTGCTTGATCTTGCTTCCAATTGGCCTTGGCTTGACTTCAGATGCTTGCAGGAAGTGAAATGGATCAAGGAAGGACTAGGATTCTTGGAGTTTCAACTTCAAAATTGAAGTGAAATTGAAACTTGATTTTCAATTGAAAACCTTCAAGTTTATCCTCTAATGGTGAGAGTTAGAATTGCAGGTTCAAAGCTTGGGCAAGGTGTCCCCAATTCTGAGCATGAGGGGTCTTATTTATAGGCTATGCATTTGCTTTCCACACACTTCATTCAAAATGCCAAAAATAGAAATCTCACTTGCATGGATGCATGGATGCATGGATGTGTGATAGGCCCATCAAATGATGCCAAATGATCCATAATTCTGTGTTATCCAACCTGAAATGGTGTCACATAGCCATGCATAAAGGAAATGAATGTTGAACATAAATCTTACCAAATGGAACCTTGTGAAGAACTCATGCGCAAGTCCCTCAATTATTGGAAAAATGAGATGAATATTGAACTTTTTGGAAAGGTTAGATCAAGAGGAAAAACTTTCATGTTAAACACTTTTCCATTTGAAGCTTTGATCATGATGAATTTTAAGGTGGAAGTTTGGGAAATCAAACATAATTGAAACTTTTCTAAGTTCCAAGTGAAATGTTCACTTCTTCCACCTTGAATAACTTTTTCTACGGGCTTCAAATGGAAAATGTTACTTCATAAAAGTTGTATCTATTTCAAACCTATTAAATATGGTCGCAAATTTGACCTCATTTGGATTTGGCATGAAAGAGTTATGCATTTTAGAAGTTGAGGAAAATCTCTTGTTTAATGGTAATGGCCCAAAGTGACCTATAATGTTTCCTCTTGGAACATGCATGTGAAAGTTGAATTTTAAGTTTATAAAAGAATCAAAGTTGGATAGAACATCTTGAAATTTATCTTGAAACTTGGATGGCCTTCATATCATAAAAATTGAGCAAGTTATGGTCCTTGTAAGTTGACCTCCTAACTAGGGTTCAGACAAAATGACCTATAATCTTTCACCATAAAAAATGACTTTCCAAGAAAAACTAGCTCTTGACTTCAACATTAAAGTTGTTTGAAATTTCATAAGGAGTAACTTTTCTCTTGGAATCATTTTCATATGATAAATGATTGTAGGAGATAGGGTCTAGGGAACCCCAGTTTTAACTAGTTGACTTTCTCTAGTCAACCACCATGAACCAACTTGCAAACTTGAAGTTCTCTTGATCTTTGGGACTCATGGAGGATAATATATGTATAAGATGATGTAATATGGAGTATATCTTAAAATATTTGATCAAATGTTGAAGAAAACTTGTTGAGGAAGTCACACTAGATACCCAGATGAATTAGGGTTTCTAAGGCAAACAAACTTCCAACTCTTGATGAATTCTTGATCAAAATGATAAATGAATATCATGAGGATCCATATATGATGCCTAGAACCAATGTGAACCATCTCTTGATTAGTCTCCTTACTTGAGGGTCTCAAATCCTAGATATGAGCTTGATGAGGCCTTGGTGGATGCACACACTACCTACAAAAGAAGTAAAATTATACATAGACATATTTTTGGCATTTTGGTTTGTAAACAAAGAAAAATAAAGTATGATATAATCAAATGTGTTTGGTGACATCTCTCAATGCAAACCCAATGAATGAGGGGTAAGGAGGATGTCAAGGTGTGATATCAAAGCCAACGCATATGATGAGATAAAACGAGGGATCTTATGGTCAAATTTGGGGTCTTGCACCTTGCATAGAAAGATAGTTTATGAAGTCTTTGTCACAAGTGTCACTTATTTTGGCAAAATTCACATTATTTTCTAGTGAAGTTCGGTAGAGAACCTAACTTAACTTCTTGTAGTCTATAAATAAAGTTAGTTATTGGCATTTGACACCTTCAATGGCAATTTCTTTTCATTGTTGATACTAAATAGTAGTAGTTAACACTTGTTTACTTTTTATGGCTTTATTAAGATAATTTGTTGCAAATTATCAAATTATACATGTAAGTTTACTCTCGATAGAACCAATCCATGTAGTTTTAATTTTATATTGAAGGATGTTATTTCCAAACTTGTTAATGATATTTGAGTTGTATTTTGGTGTTAGATTCTTTAATAATAACACATTGAATGACTTGTATAGTCTTTTTTATGAATTATGTCTGAACAATGTTTTTTTTAATGGTCTCTAAACAATATTTCTTTTAATAAAAAAAAAATCTATAATAGTGCTTTTATAAAACAAGCTATTAAATCGCTATTAAATCATCTTTAAAAGTAAGACAAAGATAGCACTTTTATAAGAAGCGCTATTTAACACTAGATTTTTAATAACGCTTAAAAGGGCTATTAAATATAGTCAAACTATAATAGCGGAAGTTTTATACTACTACAAAAAAACACATGTAATCTCATGCGTGAATTTGATTTAATCTTGGCTAAAGAGGCATGGTAACGAAGAGTGTCATGAAAAACTATCACTTTATCCCTCGATTTAAGAATAATCAAAATGTTATTTGAAATGGTCA